>NC_081569.1:99803016-99838600 GCF_022355385.1 Mustela nigripes
CTCGGGGTCCTGGGATCAAGCCCCACATCGGGCTCTCTGCTCAGCAGGGAACCTGCTTCCTCCTCTCTCTCTCTCTCTCTCTCTGCCTGCCTCTCTGCCTACTTGTGATCTCTGTCTGTCAAATAAATAAATAAAATTTTTTAAAAAAAAGGGGGAGGGAAGGAAAAAAAAAAGCAAGAGAAGAGAGGGGAAGAGAGAGAAGGAAGGAAGAAAGGTGGTCATCAGTATCGAATGATGCGGAGGAGTCCAAGAGAAGAGAGTCGTTGAAGAACACAAGGACTGGCAAAAATCATTGCTCACCCTGCAGGGGACAATTTTATAGCTGGAGGAGACAGATTTCAAGGAGTTGAAGAAGAGAAGGGATGTATATCAGTGAAAGGAAAGCAAGAACTAGAACGGTAATATGGAACTGCCACAGGAGCAAAGACGCTTTTTCAAAACAAAGGAAATGGGAGCAGGCAGAAAGACTATGGAAAATAGAAGGGGGAAATAGTTTGCTTAAACCTAAAACCAAGGTGCCTCTGAGATTTGGGGGTAATTCCAGATTCAGGGGCAATAGGAACAGCCCTTACCACAACAGAAGAAATACCCACCAGTTTGCAAGGATAGGATTGGGTTATTGAAGACTCTATCTTACACAAGTGGAAGCACACGGCAGGATACAGCAAATCGTGCATAAACATATTTCAATAAATGCTGTTCCTATTAGCCAACAAGAGGGTGGGGCTGGCTGGGTTATTGTGCCGGTCAGTGGACACCCTCCCAGGAGGTCAGATTGGGGCCCGGATGTAAGAAAGGAAGGATGTGATTAAGAGATTATTTCGGTACAACTAGGGCAGATTCCAAGGCCCGTAAAGGAGAACCAGTGGTGACAGCAGAGATGCCAACGGGCCCAACCCAGAGGTGCTGCTGGGGTCCACCGGCCTGACAGTATAGCCACCACTCACAGATGACTCCAAGGCCACAGGCCAAGAGGCCATTTCCCCAGCGCTGCCTTCATGCAGTCAGTTCCAACAATACACAAGAAACTCTGGCTTGTTCAAGTGTTTTCCCTGTTTCGGAGCACGTTAGTCTCCTCCCTGATTCTCAGAGTTATTTAGCATCTAGCTGGTTCCTCCCAATTTTTAGTTGCAGGTAAACTACTGACTCCTAACCCCCATTCTGGGAAATGATCCCTACTCTCTTTGTGCTTTGCGTCACAATGTCCTCTTTGCGTGCATAAACCTTCTCTTCTTCCCAGAACAGGAGTTGCAGTTCCACTAAAAGAGCCAAACCAGAAAGTCACCTACAATTCCAGTTGCCCTAGGGCCAACCCAGTCCAACCGAGAAGGACAAAGTACCTGTTATCTACTTGTTCCTGAGAAGGTGCTCAGGTGACAGAGAATTGACTGCAGCTGAACATCACCATCTGGTGCCTGGGAGGTGCCACTGCAAAGCTTGTCTCTCCTTTGACCTGCATCCAACAAATAATTCATGAAGAACTTTAGGGAGTAAATGGAAACAGCGTCCCTGCACCTTTTTTTTTTTTTTTAAGATTTTATTTGTTTGACAGAGAAAGACATAGCGAGAGAGGGAACACAAGCAGGGAGAGTGGGAGAGGGAGAAGCAGGCTTCCCGCTGAGTGGGGAGCCCAATGCGGGGCTGGATCCCAGGAGTCTGGGATCATGACCAGAGTCAAAGGCTTAATGACTGAGCCACCCAGGAGGCCCATCTCTGCACCTATTAAAAGATAAACTGTTCTGTTTCCACCACTCCCCTGGAACTGTTCTTGCCGTCACTAATGACCTCTGTGTTGCAAAACACATGGTGCTGTCTTTCTAAATGCTCGCTCCGCTTGGAGTTTGGAAGTTGCCACATCCTGGTTTTTCCTCTACCTCTCTTTTTCTTTTTCAGTCTCCCTTTCTGGCTCCTTCCCTTCAGCCCATGTCTAAATTCAGCACAGCAGGTGTGGACCCTGTCTGGGCACTCTTACCTTCTCGATATGTATTCTCTCTCCAGCTGATCTCCTCCTACCTCTAGACATAAAATATTGCCTCTACGATGATGATTCCCAAATATCCAGCCCATACCTGTCCTTGGGGCTCCCGAGTTGAAGATCCATGTGTAATAGGCATTTCCAGCTAGGGTGTGCAATGTGAGACTGGCTCTAGCCCAATATCTATTCCTGCTCCAGTATTTTCCATTTCAGTAAATAACACCACTATCCATCTATTAGCTCAGCCTAAAACCACCCCCCAAAAAAGAGGTTTCAGCTTTATCACTCCCCACCCCGTGACTAATTTAACACCTCCACCAGTGACTAATTTAATGCCAAGTCTGTCTCTGAAATCTGTCCAGCATTGATCCACTTCTCTGCATCTCCACCATCACCACCCTAGTCTTAGCCACTGTCTTCTCATTTGGATTATTTATTCAGTAGCCTCCTAAGTGGCCTCTCTACTCTCTCTCCATCCAGTCCATTTCCTACACAGTAGCTAGAGTTATCCCTTTAAATGTGCAAATCACAACATTTACTCTTCTTTTAGAAACATCAAGGGTTTCCGGTCAAGCCTAGGATAAAACCCAAACTCATTTCACGGCTCAAGAGGTAGCCCAGGATCTGGGTGAACCTACCTTGCTGAGCTCCTGCTCCCTGTCTCGGGTCCTAGAGGCCTCCTCCCTCTTCGCCTTAGCACTTGCCTTTCCCCCTGCAACCAGTCCTTGCCCTGCCTCTTCCCAAGACTGGGTCTTCCTCAGCCCCAAAAAGGCCTCTTCAAAAAGGCCACGCAGTTTATAGTAATCTTTGTCCCCACCTGCAAGTTACTTTCTATATCCTCATCTGCTTTTTTTTTTCCTTTCATAAATCTTATCCAAAACCTGAAATTATCTCGTGTGTTTTTTTTGCTTGTCTCCATCCCACCCAGTCTTCCCCTCTGCCATTAGAATGTAAGCTCCTTGAAGGGAGGGAACTTCCAAGTGCATTGTGCTGGCTAGCTCCATCAGTGTTGTAGTCCACGGGAATGGAGGTCCTTAGGGCAACCTGCCCTCATCTGCCTCATTCAGAGTCATATCCCCCAGCATCCAGCCCAGTGCCTGTCACATGGCAAGTGCTCAACAATTGTGAAATGAAAGAATGAAATGTAGCATGCCAGATGATCCCAGACGCACATCCCAGATCCATGCCTCCAAGAAACTTAAACTCTAGAAGATCATTAGAACCAAAAGTATAAACACCACATATAAATATTGGTGTGTTTCTCAGGGACACATGCATATTGAGTAGCATGGTGTCTCTGATCTCTGAGCTGTAAAGTATATCGATGTTTATAGGTACTGTCCTCATCTTCATACAAAAACAGCCCACTTGAGAAAATCAGTTTGAATTCAAGCCATGAGGTTGTTTTTCCCTTCCATTATTGAAAAACAAAAAAATCAGGGGCACTTGGGTGTCTCAGTCCACTAAAGCGTCCAACTCTTGGTTTTGGCTCAGGTTGTGATCTCAGGGTCATAAGATCAAGCTCCCGCCTCATGCTCTGCACTAGGTGTGGAGCCTGCTTGGGATTCTCAGCCTCCCACCACACCCCACCTCTCCTGCCAACCCCCACACCCCCCAAAAAATCATTCTCCAGTCTCCTCCACTGCCCTTGAATAGTCAACCTTAGCCCCTTCCAAACTAGACTCACTCCTCCCTCTCCCATGACTTCATCCCCTATTTCCATTGAACATTGAGGCCATCTGGGTAGAAACCCCTTGACTTGTGTTACTGAACCTTTAATCCTGCCTGTGTCTGCACAAGGTGCTCTCTCCTCCTTTGCTGCCATTAGGCAAAAGAAACACCCATGTTCTTATCAGAGGTTAATCCACCTGTGCCCTGAATTCCAGTTCCTCCTACTCTCAATTCATAAATTCTCAGTTATCCATGTCCAGTGTCTTCAGACTCTCTCGACCCAGAAACTTCCTATCAGCATTTAAATATGCTCGTCTTCCCCAACATTTGAAAGACTGGATGGAGGACAGGTAGGTCATGAAGTACACCCGGACTTCACTGTCATCTTAGTTGTTGCCTTTTCCTTTGTAGATACCAAAACTTCTCAAAAGTATTTTAAGCATTCTTTCATTTCACAATTGTTGAGCACTGTCTCCATTTCCATATCACTTTCTTTCTATGGAACAAATTTCATCCTTGTTTCTGCCTCCTGTTCCACTAAAGTGGCTCATGTTGGGCTCATGAATTACCTCCATCTCCCTAAAGTTGAAATGCATTTTAAACCCTCACCTTAAAAATGCATGCATACATACATACATACATACATACATACATTAAAAGCCCTCACCTGATTTGATTTCTTGGCAGTTCTTAACCCTTTCATCTTTGTGACACTTGTCTCCTGTCATACCATATTTTCCTGGTCTTCCTTTGCTTCTTCTCAGACCCTTTTGCTGGCTCAAGTTCCTCATCATAACCATGATTTGTTGGAGTCCTTGAGGTTCTGTTTGAGCCTCCTTTTGCTCTCATGCAAAGATCTCTTTTTAGGGGGCTCACTCAGGGCTATGGATTGAATACCAGCTACATGTTAAGAACTCCCAAATTTAAATCACCAAAAACTTGCCTCTGTGCTTTGGCGCAAAATATCACATGAAAACAGTTTGGGATAAAGAGGAACAATAGCTTCATTGCTTTGCCTGGCAAAGGAGGCCGCAGCAAGTTATGACCTTCAAAAAAACCTGCAAGCCTTCCCCAGAGGCAGGGACTGGGGAGGTGTGTGTGGGGGGGTGTTTAATAGGGAAATGCAAGATCTAGCTGGTTTTTACAGGAATTAGCTGCTTGCTGCTGGCCTCCTTTGTTCTGTCTTCGGGGTGGTACTGGGTTCCTGAAACAAAAGGCTAAGAAGGGAAGAGGGAAGGTTTATGAAAGAGAGGAAGAAGGTTACTTTATTTATTTATTTAAAGAGTTTATTTATTTATTTGACAGAGAGAGATCACAAGTAGGCAGAGAGGCAGGCAGAGAGAGAGAAGGAAGCAGGCTCCCTGCAGAGCAGAGAGTCCGATGCGGGGCTTGATCCAAGGACCCTAAGATCATGACCTGAGCCAAAGGCAGAGGCTTTAACCCGCTGAGCCACCCAGGTGCCCCAAAAAAGCTTACTTTAAAATTGAGCTTCACTGAAACATTAATGCAGCCATTTTGACTTTTAGTCAACTTTATGCTTTTAAGCAGTTCCATGAACTCTAGGGCTGTATACCTAATTGCTCACTTGCAAGCTAATTGCAGGTTTCCACTTAGGTGTCCCCCATGAGCCTCAGACTCAACGTGCACATAACTGAACCCTGGATCTCTCCTTGTAAGGTAGTTCTCAACCCGACTGAACAGACCAGATACTTAGGAGTCATCCGTGATACATTCTCACCTCTTTCCTCTTCTTAATTCATCATCAAGTCCTGTTGATTCTTTCTCCGATGTGTTTATGAGAACCATCTACTTCTCTCTATCTCCACTGCCACCGCTTTAGTGAAGGTCACTGTGGTCTCCTATCTGGCTTTGCAATGGAAACCTATGGGGGGGTCTCCATACCTGTCTTGGCCCCTCCCAATGTTCTCAGTGCTGTAGCAGGAATGAACATGTATATACATGTATATATGTATATACATGTGTATGTATATATATATGTATATATATATATTTAAAGATTTATTTACTTGGAGATAGAGATCACAAGCAGGCAGAAAGACAGGCAGGGCGTGGGGGGGGAAGCAGGCTCCCTGCTGAGCAGAGAGCTCGATGTGGGCAGAGAGCTTGATGTGGGCTCGATCCCAGGACCCTGAGATCATGACCTGAGCCGAAGGCAGAGGCTTAATCCACTGAGCCTCCCAGGCACCCCAGGAATGAATGTTTAAACAATGCAATCTGATCAGGTCACTGTCCTGTGTAAAACTATTCAATACCTTTGCCTTTCTATTAGGAAACAGATCCTAAACCCTTACCATGCACTTGCTTTAATTTCTCTCTCTCTCTGTCTCATGCAGCACTACCTTGCAGTTCCTTTTATCCAGGCAGTCTCCCTCTAGCCTCAGGCCTTTATAGAGGGTTTCCTCTACCCAGACAGCTCTAGTTTCCCTCTGACCCTCTGTCTCCTTAATGACTATTATCCTTTAGATATTAGTATGTCACAGATACTATTGATGCTCTGGCCCAGAGCTGGCATAGAGCAGTGGTCTTCGAAGTGTCGTCCCTGAACCAACAGCATCAGCATCACTGGGGAATCTGTTAGAAATGCATTCTTCAACCTCACTTCAGACCTACGGAATCAGAAACTCTGGGATGGGGTCCTGCAATCTGGTTCCTCCAGATGATTCTGAAGATTTGGGAACCCCTGCCTTATAATGTTTATATAAATGTCCTTTTTCTCTCTGCCTGAGGGGAGGGTCAAGTGCTGGGAATTTAACACACCTGGAGTGACCCTTAACTATGGAGGAATGGGAGGTGCTGGATAAAAGGCCTAGCCCCATACTCCTTAGTAAGACATTCTAAGGGACATTCCACAACATCTCTCAGAAAGTCCCCAGTAGGACCAAGCTCCAGTTACCCACAGTGCTACCTCGTGCATTAATGATCTTCCTTCCTTCCTTTCCTTGTCTCACTTCCTTGCTCATCCATAGAGCTTTCTGGAACCAACTCTTCAACAGGTCGCTTGTGCCCAAATCCTTATCTTCAGATCTGCTTACGGGGAGACCCATACTGAGAGACACAGTGAGAATATTCCATGTGGAGGAAGCTTTCCGATGATCCAGCTCACTCTGTTACCTGCTCTTTTTCATGCTTCTCTTTTGCATCACAGAATTTCCCCTAGAGCATCATCAATGCCTACCAATGCCTGGCACAAAAATAGACACACAGTAAATGTTTGTTGAATGAATAACAACAAATGGATAGTAAGTATCCTTTCATGCATAACTTGCTAAAGGGTTATCTGAGAAAGTCTCGGGTTTTCTGTCATCTACATATCAACATATTTTTCTTTATACTTCTTGTAGGTTTCTCCTCTTTCCCTTCAAAAGGTTCTATTTTTTTTTTTTTTTGTTTCTTGTTTAGGATGATGGTATTCTCTACATAATGCTACTTTCTATTACTTTTGTTTCGATTTATCTTTTAAAATATTTCCTTTCTAACAAAAACATTTGTTGTTCTATTCTAACTGTAGAAAAGACTCCATTTTAAGTAGGATTTTTAATTTTCAAATCACAAAATTCCTTACCATTCATTCCCTGAAGGCTTCCATCGGACTTCTCTCACTTCTAAAGGAGGTGAACATCTGAACACATATTAAATAATTTCGTATCTCTGAGATTGAATCAGCCCTCATAAATAATTTCATTTGGTCTGTGAAAAATTGGTGATGAGGACACGTGCCCTTTTTCGCCATACCTAAAGTCTTTACCCAATCTCTATTGCCTTCATGCCTCAAGAGAGGAGTTTGTTTTGTAGTTTAGAGCCCAGTTTATTTGTCTGGACTGTTTTGTTAACAGGTAAGTTTACTGTACGTTAAAGTTTGCACCTATATACACTTTTTTTTTTGTAGTAACTGTACCACACCTGGGGCAGGCTTCACACCTTTCTCTTTCATTCCTCATGGCTTCCAGAGACTCAGGCCTCTACTATCTGGGGCAAAGAAATGACACCTCACCTAGACCTTCCACATAAGCTACATTCTTCAATCCAGCCAGAGACCTCTTCGCTCCTTGTAGGACTATGAAGTGCTTGCTCAGCTTTTAAGGAAGGAGAAGTCTGTTTTGCATTTGGCTCTTTCTTTTCACGTGGTCAAGCCAACTGAGTATGCTTGGTGGTGTAGGAGCTGGGCCATCTGCGTCTCTAGTTTAATACACTTGAAATGGCACCCAAACCTTACCTCCACTTGTTTCTTTGGGAACGCTGAACAACAATTTCTAGCTTCTGCCGGAAACTGAGCATATGGGTTATGTTTTTTGGCAGAATCTTTAAAATAAATAATAGAAAAGCCCCAATAAGCCTTCCAGTCTGTCTCCCCAAAACCAGACCAGGATCATTTCCTACATTAGGCCTGCCTAATGCTTTATCTGATTTAATTTTTAATATTTTCGATGATGACTTTCACAATTTCCCTGAGGAGACCATTTCATAATTTAATATTTATCTCTCAGACAGGGAGTGTTTCCAGTAATCAACCCAAATTTTAAATTTTCATCATTTTCTCTTGGAGATATTTCCTGTGACAAGTTAAAATTTTCAAATATGGTATTAGTATACTAATAATTTCCCAGTAGTCAATATTTAGTTCCTTCAAAGAAATTAATACCCCAAACCAGTTATTTATTTATTTTTATTTATTTTTTAAAAGATTTTATTTATTTATTTGTCAGAGAGAGAGAGCTCAAGCAGGCAGAGTGGCAGGCAGAGGCAGAGAGAGAGAAGCAGGTTCCCTGCTGAGCAAGGAGCCCCGACATGGGACTAATCCCAGGACCCTGGGATCATGATCTGAGCCAAAGGCAGTGGCTTAACCAACTGAGCCACCCAGGCTTTCCCCAAACCATTTATTTTTATTGTTTTTCTGAACACCTATATTTTTTATATCCTTATATTGTCTGTTTGAACTTATTTTCTACCTGTGGTCTCATTCTGTTTTTTGTTTTTTGTTTTTTTTTTGACTGAATATTTTTTTTTTAATAATGACTTGTGGTAAAATATATGTAACACAAAATTTACCATTTTAGCTATTTTTAAGTACAGTTTAGTATCATTAAGAACATTCCAATTGGGGGCGCCTGGGTGGCTCAGTGGGTTAAGCCGCTGCCTTCGGCTCAGGTCATGATCTCAGGGTCCTGGGATCGAGTCCTGCATGGGGCTCTCTGCTCAGCAGGGAGCCTGCTTCCTCCTCTCTCTCTCTCTGCCTGCCTCTCTGACTACTTGTGATTTCTCTCTGTCAAATAAATAAATAAAATCTTAAAAAAAAAAAAAAGAACATTCCAATTGTTGTCCAACCCTCACCACCCTCTGTCTTTAGAACTTTTTCATCTTCCCAAACTGAAACTCTGTCTCCATTAAACACTAACTCGCCCTTCTCTCCAACCAAAGTCCCTGGTAACCACTGTTTTACTTTCTGCCTTTATGAATTTGACTATTTTAGGCACTTCATAGAAGTTCATTCTTGTTTTTTAAAGGAGGCAACACCTCTGAATTTCAAAATGCTGTGATTTTAAATGATCCCCCAAACAACAATAACCTTATTATAGCTATATTAATTCAAGGACGATATTCAAAATATTTAATGACTGACACAGCAGGGACTCAGGGCAACTAGAACAAAGGTCGGTCCAGTCAGAGTGGATGGATGGTGGATGCATGAAACAGCAGACCCTGACCAGTGCTTTGGCCTTGGAGGTATTTTACATTGTTTTATCTTATTACTTTTAGAGAGAGAGAAAGAGAGATCACAGGTGCAGGGTGGGAGAGGCAGAGGGAGAAAGAGAGAGAGAAAATCTTAAGCAGGCTCCATGCTCAGCGTCATGACCCTGAGATTGTGACCTGAGCCGAAATCAAGAGTCTGGTGCTTAATCAACTGAACCACCCAGGCGCCCTGAGGTTATCTTACTGACTAGATAAAAATCACTTCGATTTTCTACAAGGCACTATTTAACTTTCTCGAGTCTAGGTTCTAATCAACAGTAATAGTAAATGAAACATTATATTTCCTAGAGAATCGGACTTGTTAGGTAGTCTTGTTAGATAATGCCCTGGTATAATATCAAAAGGGCACACAGTACTTTGTTTCATTTGTAAGTTTTGGATGCTATCTCTTTACAGTGATGTGCAGAGAACATGGCTTCTCAAATCTCCCTACTATCCTTTGGAAGACATGTTTGGGTTGATGGAAAATTCTTCTTGCCTAGAATGAGGTCCAACAAGTTGGGGGAAAACCTTAGTGGAGGCTCACTGAGTTTTTTGTACCCCCTAATAAGGTTACCCTGAAACTGTGGCATTATGGCCTTAGATAGTTACAAATTCTGCCTTTAACAAGTCATGGCATCTCGTTTGTTTGCTTGTTTTTTAAATTTTATTTATCTATTTGACAGAGAGAGATCACAAGTAGACAGGGAGGCAAACAGAGAGGGAGAGGGAAGCAGGCTCCCTGCTGAGCAGAGAGCCTGATGCGGGGGCTCGATCCCAGGACCCTGAGACCATGACCTGAGCCAAAGACTGAGGATCAACCCACTAAGCCACCTAGATGCCCCACAACATCTAGTTGTAACATTTGGGTTCCAGGCACTATTTCTTACTGTGTCACCAGTGCCATAGGAAAATTCCAAGAACAATACTGCGAAGACCCATAATCCTTTGCTTAGACTCACTACCTGTTAGCATTTGTAAGTTCGCTCTGTCTTTTTCCCTTTCTCATCCTCCCACAGATACTGCAATTCTTTGTCTAGGTCCCCTTCAGGGATGAAGAACTTATTCCCCGTATTTTAGCCATTGTTCTTCTCTGGAAATTATTTTGGTTGAAGAGACTCTGTAGCCCAAGGTCACACCTTCCCAGGGCCATCTGCATCCCATGATTGATTACTGTGGAGGCAGGAAGGCCTGGACTCCTTCCTATCCCAGGATAACTCAGAAGGGCCCTTCCAGCTTTAGCTCCCTAAGGGTTCATGTTGTTGAGACCACATAGCAGCCGCAGCTTTCTCTCTGCCCATTTCTGCTTTATATTTTTCTCTTCCTATTCCCTTCTATAGGTATTGATTCCAAGAGCACTACCTAATAAAATTCCTGCATACTATTTTCCTATTTCAGTCGTCTTCCTAGGAACCTCAAACTCTTCGATGACAGAGGTCGGTTAGGAGAGCTGAAACTTGTATCAGTTTTAGTGACTCATTCCAGAATTTTATCCACATGACTGCAAACAAGTACTTTCTCATGTTCGATTTAAACTCTCCTGTTTCAACAGTCTCAAAGATAATTGAAAAAAGTAAAACACATGGGCGCCTGGGAGGCTCAGTCCTGAAGCATCTGCCTTCGGCTCAGGTTGTGATCCCAGGGTTCTGGGATCAAGCCCTGCATCGGGCTCCCTGCTCAGTGGAAAGCCTGCTTCTCCCTCTCCCACTCCCCCAGCTTGTATTCTCTCTCTCTCTATCAAATAAATAAATAAATAAATAAATAAAATCTTAAAAAAAAAAAAAAAAGACACAGAATGTTGTACATCATGTGCTTCCATTTGTGGAAAGAAAGTTGAATAACATATGTATGATTATATGTACACAGAACATCTTTGTAAGGTTGCCTCTAGGAAAGATCAGGTATCTGGGGATGGGAAGCTTACTTTTATTTTACTATAAACTCTTCGATACTGTACTAATTTCTACCATGCACTCTATGACTCTTTTTTTAAGTCTGGAAACAAAATAAGACAAAATGGTAACGGTTGCTAGTTTGGGGTAGAAGAAATACGGTTTTGTTGTATTGGGTGCAATTTTCTGAAGTTTTAAAAATTAAAATTTCTAAAACCAACCTCATCTGTTTATTTTTTCGTGTGGCCAGAGAGACCAGCCCACTTACTGAAATACTTCACTTATTGTAAGGCGTAATCTAAGAATTCCTTAGCCTTTTCTTCTACAAGTTAACAACCTGAATTAATTTAAACTTCCATTGCAGTAATTTATTATCTGTTGATTTTGATGATCATCTTTATCACTTTTCTTAGAACCCTAAGTGCATTCACTGCATTGTTTTCAAAGTATAATGATTAAAACCAGATATAATGCTTGTTTACTAAAGATCTAAGTAATGCAGAGGACAGAGCTGATTTTTTATTAATGGCCTAACCTTGTAGAGTCATGTTCAACTCATGCTCTATGAGATCTTTATTCATTGTGGGCATAATCTGACAGGCGGGGATACTCACCACTATACTAACGAGGAATGGCTCTAATGTGAGCATAATCTGAAATTTTGACTGATCTGTTGGAATTTTTAAGTTTTATTTAAGTAGACTCTACATCCCGTGTGGTGATGCTTGACCTCATGACCCCGAGACCAAGAGTCACACGCTATCCCAACTAAGCCAGTGAGGAACCCCTAATCTGTTGCAATGTTTTTGAGTAAGAAAGCAAATGAGGTCCATGAAACTGTAAGCTTACCACACAAGGCAGAGCAATTGAGAATATATCCTTTCTGTGGACACGTAGAGGCATAAGAAGAGAGAAGTGGTTGAGGCAGGTGTGCGCATTGCCTTCAAAACTCATCGTCACACTGGTCAGGCCTCACCCTGTGGTGCAGAAAGATGAGGGTAGGAAGAATAGTAGTTTCTATCTCTGAGAGTTGCTATGGGGATTAAATGTATTAATACACTGCAAATATTAATACATGTTAAATTATTTTTATGTTTAATATATATTCTATAATTATAAAATATAACATAATGTTAAATTATATTAGAATGAGATAAATTATATTACATAAAATTAAATAGAGTAAATACTAATGTGTTTAATATTAATTAAATAAATGGATACAGTCAAAGCTCTTAAAAGAGAGCTATGCATATGGTATATGTTTGATTAATGTTAGATACATTTACTTCTTTCTGTATCTCCAGTACTTAGCACAGTGCCTACCACTAATTAGATGTGTAGTCTGTGTATGTTCACTCATTCATTCAGTCACATGTCCAGCCGGTTATTGACCTGGTAGGACATATTGCTTCTGATTCCCTCACTCTGATTTCTACGGGAAAGGATCTTCCCAGCACACTTGGCCTCTTCCCACATTCTTCATTCTGACCCGTGGAAGTAGCTTACGTGGATGGCAAATTTGGGAAAGGTTCTTGAGGGTGGTGGTGGGGCATAGTCTGCCCTCCTTCTTCCCCTCTTCTCTTGGATTCATATTCTGTTCTTCCTCTAGGAGGTAAGTTCTGAGAGGGGCTTTCCTATGGGCATGTGTGTACAGCAAAGACTAGGGGAGTGAGGCTGCCTGATTTGGGGTTTTGTGTTGGGGATATCAATGTTGCTGCTCACCTAAACCACATTTTTCAACCACTCTATTGATCATAAAACTGATATTTTGATCTCTATCTGATTGTTCCCTCCATATCTTGTCTCTCAACTGGCTCTCAGCCCAGGCAAGGAAAAAGGAAGCCTCACTTATGAATACCTCTCTTCGAGCTCCAGTATCATTTAACTAATATTTTTGGGATAAGCGATAGGGAAGAGACAGGCAAGCTCTGCAGGATGCCTGGTGGCTCAGTCCTGAAGCATCTGACTTCGGCTCAGGTCATGATCCCAGGGTTCTGGGATTGAGCCCCTCATCGGGCTCCCTGCTCAGCAGGAAGCCTGCTTCTCCCTCCCCCACTCTCCCTGCTTGTGTTCCTTCTCTCACTCTCTCTCTGTGTCAAATAAATAAATAAATAAAATCTTTTATTTTATTTTATTTATTTTTTTTTTAAAAGATTTTATTTATTTATATGACAGAGAGAGATGACAAGCAGGCAGAGAGGCAGGCAGAGAGAGAGAAAGGGAAGCAGGCTCCCTGCTGAGCAGAGAGCCCGATTTGGGGCTCGATCCCAGGACTCTGGGACCATGACCCGAGCTGAAGACAGTGGCTTAGCCCACTGAGCCACCCAGGCGTCCCATAAATAAAATCTTTTTTAAAAAAAGACTCAAGATCTGAAGCATGAATCGAAGTAAACTTCAAGATGTGGTCAGGATCCCCAGATTGAAGGACAAAGGCCCTATGGTAAGGGAGACGTACAGAGAAGAGAACTGAAAAGAAGGTTAGGGAACTAGTTGGAGAGAATGAAGGGGAATATAGGTCAAATGAGGGCTGATTTAAGTCGGCAGGGACACGTGTATCCTCAGAGCAGTGGAACCCTTTGAGAGCCATCTGGGAACCTTGCATTCCGAAGGCTCTCTTTGGCTGCTCTGTGGAAAATGGATTGTAAGAGACAAAAAGGGTTGGTCAGCAGGAGTCAAATTCGAGGATTTTTGCTCTCTGCAAGGATTGGAAAGATGAGAACAGAAAAGAAGAGGACAGATCTGAATGATATTTAGGAGGCAAATTTGCCAAAACTTGGTGCTGGACTGGCTATGGGCAATAAGAGAGATGGAAGTGTCAAAATAACGCCTGGATTTTCAGCTTGTATAACCACGTGAGTGAATGGGAAATGCCATCCCAAGATATCAGGGCCACGGACGATCAGATTTTAAGAGAGAGAATATGAAATCAGTTTTGACATGCTGAATCTGTGGTGCTTTTGACACATCCAAGGAGAGATGTTAAGAAGGCATTGAATATATGGATTTGGAGTCCAGAGGAGAGAGTGAGGCTGCAACTGTGCATCATGAGTCACTGTGCTGTATTTATACACCCTCTCTCTTCCTTCTCCTCTACCCATCTCTCAGTTTTGCTATGTAGTAATTCAAGTAATATATATATATACAGTAATTAAATGGACTCTTCCTGTCTTCCTCTTTCCCTCCCTCCTGCCTTTACTCCTACATATGTAGTAATTAATACATATATAGTAATTGAGTTAAAATTATATGTAGCAATTAAAGACAGTGTGTGGTGAGATCACCTAGGGAGAAAGTGTAGCTTGGATGGAGAAGAGAAGGTTGCTCAACACTCAGCCATGAACTCCAACAAATAGAGTTTAGACGGAGGGGTAGGAACCCACAAAACAGACTGAGAAAGCAGCCATAGAGTTGGGAAGGAAAGCAGGAGAGTGTGGAGTCAAGGAAGAGTCTAAAGAGAATGTGTGGACACTTTAAACATCGAAATGTTTGTGTAGATCTTCAGTTCAGTTCAGTTCAGAGCCTTCACTGAGGCTCTACAACACATGGCTATGCATAATTTATCCTGACTTTTATCAGGATAAATATCCCTTTTTATCCCTTTTTATCCAGATTCTCAGAGGTTGCTTTAACTTTCGCTCACTACGTGTGCTGGAAAATACCTTGCCTCTCACATTCTGTGTGCTCAATATTCACTGAACACCAACTCTGCCAAAATACCCTAGGGTGAAAGCCTGAGGCTCATAGGCAGGGCTTCTCAGGGCCAAGTAATGGGTAGAAAACAAGCAAGCTCCAAGGTTGGAAACCCAATGGGCTACACCAAATGAACAGGATGGGAATGGAGAGAGAAAATGGTTTATAAATATTTTCTGTTATACATGTAAAAGCTTGAATTTTCTGGGGTAATCTTGCCCCCAGTGCTACAATACTTAGAGCCCTTGAGCACCTGCCCTCTGCATACGACCCAGGACAGCAGGATGACATCCTTAGGTGAAGACATGTAACAAGGAGGCAGTGTTAGGGTGTGACAGAGGTCTGGAGTGAGTGGGCGGGTGGAATGTCATCATTTATGTCCTCTCAATATGTCACGATGATGCTTGCTGGGAATATGAATAAGAATGGGGACTGAAGCCCCTTTCTTCCTTTTGTTCTTTTTTCAACCCAAGGATTTTTGCTCTTTCTGGGGGATGGTCAAAGTGTCAGCCATCGGGGCGCCTGGGTGGCTCAGTGGGTTAAGCCGCTGCCTTCGGCTCAGGTCATGATCTCAGGGTCCTGGGATCGAGCCCCACATCGGGCTCTCTGCTCAGCAGGGAAGCCTGCTTCCTCCTCTCTCTCTGCCTGCCTCTCTGCCTACTTGTGATCTCTGTCTGTCAAATAAATAAATAAAAAAAAATCTTAAAAAAAAAGGTGTCAGCCATCAACATTCTCTTCTGTATATATCTGTGGTCATTAAAGCAAGAATTATAAAAGTAGGTGGTACAATTAGTCATAGGCTTCCTGAAAGCTGGAACCTTGTTTCGTTCACTGTTACAATCACAATGCCTGGTACAGCGTAGGGACTTCGTGAGTAACTTGTCTGTGAATGAGTGGATGGATGACTGGATGAGGGCGTAAGGGAGAGATCATTTTACCCGTTATTATACCAACAGGGAAATATGTTATCATCTGAAACAGGCCACAGAAGCCGGCCCTCTGGCAGGAACACAAATGTGATGGCATGAAACACCCGGTAAAGCTTGCTGGATCCTCTCCATTCTGCCTCCTCTTGGCCCAAGCTGTGCAGACGGCAGAGCCAGATTAGCACTGCCATGATGTCGCACTGACTCAGGAGAATGAAGATCGCCAAACCACAGAAAGGGAATATCCAGTACAAACTTCGCATTCAGTGG
Organism: Mustela nigripes; assembly: GCF_022355385.1. Taxonomy (NCBI): domain Eukaryota; kingdom Metazoa; phylum Chordata; class Mammalia; order Carnivora; family Mustelidae; genus Mustela; species Mustela nigripes. The sequence continues at coordinate 99,819,192 of NC_081569.1, forward strand.
ATTCTCAATAAACTTTTTTGAATCTCTCATCACTATTTGAATGCTTTCAGTGTGTTCAAATCTACAGGGGCTGATGTTTTGCCTCCTGGGAGAGATCATGGATCAGTTAAGGTCACTGTCAAGCTGCTTTGCTTGTGGCAGCTCCCAAGGACTAATACATTCTTGAAAACTGGAAAAAGTCCAACCTCATGTCTTTCTGAATGAAGGATGAAAGGGATGACCTTGAAAATTATTAAGCTATCAGCAATATCCTGAAAAGTAGTACAATAAATCAGTGAAATATCAATTTAGAAATGGTGAGAAGAGAATCAAGCATAAGGTATGGTTTTACAACAAACGATACTGTCTGACTCACCTAATTTCCTTCTAGGCACAGGGATAAGCCTGGTTGAAGGAGAGGGAACAATAAATTAAACAATTTTTCAACCTATCAAAAAATTTCATTTGTCTTACATAACAACGTAAAATGAAGAAACCATATGCAGGCAGATATGCTAGTAGGAGGATTAAACTCTGAGAAGAATCCTTGTCAACCATATAGCAACTGTGTTTCAAAGGCATTTCAAAGGACTCATGTAGATACTGGCTCTACATTCATTTATTGAAGACATAGTTATTGAACACTTGCTATTTTCTAGGCATTGTTCTAGATGCTGGGGATGCAACATTGAACAAAACAGGCTAAAATTCTTGCCCCATAGAATAGGGAGTGTGGGGGTGAAGAGTTACAATTTTAGATAAAATCACTATTGGAAGACTTAAAGTGTGAGAGAGAGTCATGCTGGTATTTGGGGACAAGCATTTTACATGGGAAATTTCATATATAATGTCCTGAGACAGAAGCAAACTTTGTGTTTTGCACTGAGGTTACAGTGGAATGAATAGGAGCTGAGGTCAGAGAGGTATGAGGGGCCAGATCAGGACAATTTCATACTTTTAGCAATGGCTGGATGTTCAGTACTGGGTAGCTCTTTGTATTTGTGGGGGACATTCCAACATGTAAGTCTAGGCAGGAGGCAGAATACTCTTAGCCCCAACCTGTAAAATGGAAGGGGCCCTCTTCCCCACTTCCTTGTCAAGGATGGAGCAAGCAGGGGCGCCTGGGTGGCTCAGTTGGTTAAGTGACTGACTTTGGCTCAGGTCCTGATCCTGGAGTCCTGGGATTGAGTCTAGCATCGGGCTCCCTGCTTGGCAGGGAGTCTGCTTCTCTCTCTGACCCTCTCACCCTCTCATGCTCTCTCTCTCTCAAATAAAGAAATAAAATCTCTAAAAAAAAAAAAAAAAAAAAAAAAAAGGATGGAGTAAGGAGAATTGGACAACTCGTTTTTCCTGTGCAGGACTTGGAACTGTAAGGGAAAAAATGAAAAGCCTCACGCCCAGGCCCAGTGGCATTGACAGCCCCACAGCCTAATTGTGCGGTGTTAGCACTAGTGCTCCAAGCAGAGTGTCCTTGTGGGACCACTATGGGTATACTTTCCTACAAGTCTTCCTTAGGTTTTGTCCCTGTTCTGTATCTAGTTCTCCAAACTTTCTCTCTTCTGAAAACAACTCGATACCCAATGAAAATTCCCTTTCTGCTTAAGTGAGCCAGAGGTGCTTCTTGTGCCTTGGAACCGAACATACTGACTGATACACATGGAACTCAGGATTATAATTCAAAACATGTGCTCAAGCTAAAGTGCTGATTAATAAAAAGCAGATAGACATACAGGGAGAAAGAAAATTAGGAGCAGATTCATTACTACTGCCCAGAACTGAGACGTATAGCGGATTACCAGCTAACACAGAAGCTCTATAGTGTGTGGTAGCTCATGTTTCCAAGGACGCTGCAGTGGTACTCCCCCATCCTACATGCTCTTTTGCATTGTGATCTTGCCACTCCCCTCATATTTGGGGGGAAGAGGAGTATTCCTCTCCTCTTTTTCTGGGTAAAGAATTTATTTATTATTTTAGAGAGAGAGAGAGAGCATGAGCTAGGAGGGACAGAAGGAGAGGGAAAGAATCAAGCAGACTCCCCACTGAGCATGGAGCCCCATGCAGGCTTGATCTCACAACCCTGAGATCATGACCTAAGCTGAAATCAAGAGTTGGATGTTCAACCAACTGAACCACCCATGGATCCCTATTTCCTTTCCTCTTTAATCTGTGCTGGTTCTGGGACCTGTTTTGACCAATAAAATGTGACAGAAGTGATGCATAATTTCCAAGTCTGTGTCTCCATCTTGGAAGTCACATAAGAAGTCCCATAATTGCTGGATGGAGCCTGGAGGAGAGACACCTGAAGGCATCTTGAACAATCCAGCTCCAGTCAAACTCCGAGCTGAATGCAGCCATATCAGTGGGCCCAGGCACTATCGTATGAAACTGAAGGACCACCCAGCTAAGCCCAGCCCCAATTCCTGAACCACAGAATCATGAGCAAATAAAACGGCTGCTGTTTCAAGCTGCTAACTTTGGGAGTGGTTTGTTACACAGCAATAGATAACTGAAACATATAAATATTGTCATAATAGAGATTTTTAATTAAGGACCAAATTGCATGTGGTTTTAGTCAGGAAGTTTACAAACAGAAGTGCATGTGTATGAGATCTCTACCCACCTGGGCTTTACTCTGGAGTAGATCTAACTCTCCCAAACAAAAGTAAGAAATTCAGACAATGCAAGAAAACTGTGGAAGCAAGACATGAGGAGTTATTACCATATTTAGATTAAACATAGGATAAAATAAGAATATGTGTGTGTGTCTGTGTGTGTTGGGGGAAGGTCAGGGAAATATCTAAGAAAATTGAAGAAGAAAGAAGAAAAGGGAAAACAGTCCACAAAAGAGCTCATCTTTCTCTCAGGACCATATTTGAACCCAAGAGGCACTGGAAATAAATGTATTAAATTGACCATTTTGGGGGCGCCTGGGTGGCTCAGTTGGCCTGCCTTCAGCTCAGGTCATGGTCTAAGAGTCCTGGGATTGAGCCCTGCCTCAGGCTTTCTACTCAGCAAAGAGCCTGCTTCCCCCTCCCTCTCTCTGCCTGCTTCTCTGCCTACTTGTGATCAATGTCTGTCAAATAAATAAATAAAATCTTAAAGAAAAATAAATTGGCCCTCTTTAACTGTTGATCATGTAAACTCTTCATCTACCATTCTGTCCTTCAGTGTAGAGACATGATTTTGCTAGTTTTACTCACTGATGCATCCCCAAGTGACTGGAACTGGGCCTGCTTGGTAACTGCTCATTGGAAACTTCTGGCAGGAAATAAACAAACACACATGGAAATAGCAATATCATCTAAAATGTTTACCTAATAAATATCAGAAATATAACAGAGTAGTTCATCTGCATTGGGGGTTCCAAGCAGATGACTGGTGGGTTGGGAAGAGGTGGAGTGAGCTCAAGAGAGTTCCAGAAATCTGCAAAATAGATATGATTCCATTACCAGAAACTCAGAAAGAGTTATGAAGGCTAAAGTTCAAAACAAAGCTAGGGTTTGTGAAAACTCTCCAGAACAAGGCTGTAAACCTATATTCTTCAGCACTAGTTCCTTCTAATTTAGGCCTATAATTTTATCTCTGTCTTTTTCTTAGGGTTTATGTTCTTAAATCAGATCTCCCAACTGGAAAGGATAAAATATACATGTAGAGATAAAGGAGATAGAGCAGTTTGTTCCTCTAAGGGAGTTAGATCTTATTTGTGTCAGGCCCCACAAATAAGGCCTGGTGGAGGTTGGTGTGGCCTTGTGGAGTGTGCTCAGTTGGTTCTGCTTCAGAGGGCCTAGAGGTCCATCCTTCCTAAAGGGAGATAGATCTGGTCTTACAGGTTTGGTCTTAATCCCAGACATTATTTAGGCTGAGTAGCTTTATAAGACCCCACCCATAATGCTCCCACCCCCAGAGGAAATCAGCTCCTACCAGGCTTTGGCAGGTTCTAGTCTCATTCTGTAGGCCCTTCCCAACCCACCACCACCCTTCAGCCCACGTAGCACCTGGCACGCCTCAGGGCTCTCCTCATTAGGCAACCTTGACAACTAGGTTCAAGAAGGGCAGCTGGAAGCAATCTCCCTTTGACCAAATGGAGCACTAGCTTCTATAGCAGCAGGTACGTGCAGGGTTACCATAGAGAATCCCACACAGAATTCTGTTCTGTACTAGGGAGCAGTCAGAAAACCTTCAAATGACCTCTTAGCCTCTGGAACAAGCAGGGTCTTGACACCAATGTCTTATGCCTTCTTCCAGAGGCCTTTGGTGCTCTGGAGGCTGAGTCCTTCCCCATTTTTGTAAACCTCTGCTGAATACAATGCATTAGCTTACTGAATCATATTGAAGTATTACTGATCATCAAAAGTACCAAAATGATTGAGCTTTTCCCCAAGGGGAACCCTGAATGCTGCTTTGTCCAAATGACCTTGGCAAAACCTGCAAAGCTTACACATACCCTGCCTGCTCTATTGAAATGAACTCATACTCTGCTATATCATCCAACATTCTTATGGATAAATGCCCAGAAGTGAACTCATAAAGTTAAATAACTTTTTCAGGTCATTGATCTATGGTCTAACCTTAGCTTATCCTTTAGCAAATGTCGTATATTAGCTGGCCCACAGATTAAACATTTTTTGAAGGGAAGTATAAAGTCAAAATGTTAAAAGAATTATACATTAAATCATATGGCATCATATCAAGATTAAATGCACATCATTTCAAGCACTGTTTGCAAAATAGCTTAGAAGCAACTCTAAAGTCTATCAATGAAGGCTTGGTTAAAGATACTATGATACATGCACATGCTAGAATACGAAGCAGATTTACAAAAGAAAGAAGAGGCAAGAACTGAACATGTAAGGAAAGGTCTCCAAAACATGGTAAGTAAAAAAACAAAACTGTTCAAAGAAATATGTCATGCTTTAGTAAAGAAGGGCAAAATATAAAAATGTATGTTTGTAATTTGCTTGCAGGTATACTAAACAACTCTGGAACCAAGTATATGTTAAAAAAGAAACATGCATGGAGTGTATGAACTGGGTTCATGGAGATGTGGGCTATGGTGGAGGGAGACATTTCACTGTGTAACTTTTTATGCATTTTGGTTTTGACCCACGACAATCTATTACCTATTTAGAAAACTAAATTTTAAAAAATTCAGTATGTCTAACAGCAAGACTTCAGTACTTCAGGTCCTATACATTGGGAATGTGTGCTGAGTGGAACATGTGAAAGTCAGGGGTGATGAAATGATCTCTTCATTTCTTGGGGAGATGGGGTTGTTGAGACCCTGGAAGGGAAACAAGATTCTTTTTCCAAGTCTCCAGCTCTTGTAGAGGAGCAATGGGAACAGAAGAGTGACATGCCCTGATCCTCATTCCAGCTTTATCCAGGTCCCTACAGGAATTTCAGTTCACGTGTAAGCTTTTAACAAAAGCCTAAAACTATTGGAGGCTTATGCATTCAACAAACATATGTCAAGGACGTACTGTGGGGATACAGATGTTGATAATCGTCAATTCTGGTCCTTAAGAGAATCACAATCCAGCAGTCACGGGGCAGGTAGGAAAGTGGTGGGATGTAGGCAGGTAGGCACAATGTGATAGGGCCATAGAGGAGTGCTCACTCCAGGCCAGGACGGTGTGTATGTGCATGGGCAGGTGGGGGTAGGAGTTGGGTGTAGATGTCAGGGAAAGAGGAAAGAGGTGAAAGACTTCCTGCAGTTAAATAAGAAGGAAGAAGAGAGGCGATCCAGAGAGGGGCTTGTGATGTACAGGTTCGGAGTCACTTTTCTCCCAGTTTGTAGGGTGGGGAAGGAGAATGGGGGGAGGAAATGACAATGGTGAAGCCAGACAAAAGAGACAAGATTATGATAGCCCTTGAATGCCAGGAGGACTCAAATTTTGACCTTCCGTTTAAGGAGATTTCCTTTTTAGTTTTGGGTTGTGGACAGAGGTGAATCTGGAGATGCCACGAAGTTCAAGGTACCGCTGAGGAGAGATGCTATAATCTGCATGGGAATTCTTGCTTGGGATTGTTACTGATTGCCCTAAAATACACAACTGCTTACTTGTTTTGGGCAGTATGTACAGTATTTGTTACCATTACTTTTGAGAGTGAAGACGAAGCAAGATTATCTCCGTCAGAGTGTTAACAGCAAACAGATGGTCCACTCAAAGCGAGATGATTCTAAGAGGGTTTATTTACAGACGGACAAGGTGGGGGCCCCAAGGTGGGGGCCTGGAGTCATTGCGAAGAACGCTGGAGTCACATGAGTCTCAGTAACCGCCTGGCTGCCAACACGGGCCTGGGTCTGTGATAGACTGTCTGCCTTCCCCCACCCCCAAATTCATGTATTGAAGCCTAATCCCTAACGTGATGGTATTAGGAGGACGTGGGAGGTAATTGGGTTTAGATAAGGTCATGCAGGGGTTGTCATGATGAGATCAGTGCGCTTATGAGGAGGAACCAAAGAACATTCTCGCCCTCATTCTCTCTCTCTCCCTCTTTCCCTCTCTCTAAGGACACAGCAGGAAGACAGCCATCTGCAAGCCGGGAAGAGGGCTTTCCCAGGAACCTGACCACGCTGGCACCCTGATCTTGGACTTCCCAACCTCTAGCACCGTGAGAAAGAAACTTCTGCTGTGTAAGCACCCAGTTTGTGGTATTTTGTCAGGGCACCCAAGCAGAGACAAAGGCGCATGGGCAAGGGCAGGGAACTGCTCTTTGAATCCAGAAGGACTGAGACCCTCTTGTAAACCGGCCAGATTAAGAGGAGCCATGAACTCCTGTGAGGACCTCATAGGGAGTGAGTCAGCACAGAAAATACCCTGACCTCCCCCTCCTCCCTCCCTGTCATCACCACACACTCAGAGGCCCGAGAGACCTACAGTGTAGGTCAGTCTTCATGGGCTAAAAGCAGGATACAGAAGGATAGAGGCTGAGTCTAAAGGGGCAAATGACAGAGGCCCAGCACAAACATTATAATTAGATTTCCCTGCACTTACCCGTTTTTGGTGTGTCTCCTCTCTCCTCAAAAAAGTAAAAGAGAAGAATTTAGCTAGGAGTTTAGAAAGGCTAACTGCTCTAAAAATGTATGATGGCTCAAATACCTTATTACCGCTTATTCCTTGCTCACATAACAGTGCTTGGGACTCCCCACTGGTCATGGGGTGCCTCCTCTGGCACTGGAGCTGACAGAGGCTCCACTGTCTTTAACTGGTGACTTGCCTTGGGGGTCATCTGCCTTCCAGCCAGCTGCAAGGGGCAAAGGGCAAGATGGGTCAAGCATGTGAGGATTTGATGGGCCAGGTCTGGCAGTGGCACACAAGACTTCAGCTGGGGCTTAGTCACATGGCTGCTCCTCTCTGCAAGGAGGGCTGGGGCACGTGGACAGCCACATGTCCAAGAAGAGGAGAGATAAGAAGAGAGAGGTAAGAAGCAGCCAGCACCTCGGCCATAGCAAGGAAATAATGCCCTTTAGCAAAAATTGGTTTGTACTAACAGGTTAACTTTTTGATAGAACCATACTACTCCAAATAGATTTATGAAGTATTTGCCCAGCTCTTAATGTGAAATTTTGCAAAGGGTAGTGCATTGCATGAACTAAATCACTAAAGACCTGAATTAGCCAGGAATGTCACACTTTTAAAAAAAAAAGATTTTATTTATTTATTTGACAGAGAGAGAGCACATAAAAGCAGGGGGAGCTGCAGAGGGAATGGGAGAAGCAGACTCCCCACTGAGCAGGGAGCCCAATGTGGGGCTCGATCCCACCACCCTGGGATCATGATCTGAGCTGAAACCAGACGCTTAACTTACTGAGCCACCCAGGCATCCCAAGAATGTCACATTTCAATTTCAGAATTTATACCTTCTTTATTTTACTTTCCTTACAGGAAAACCTCTCTGCTTCCAATTTGTACCCCTTTTTGGATGGTGTCATCCTCTTCCAACATTGGCAAATGAGCCCAATCAGGTTTTTGAAAGCTGCTAAGAGTACATTGGGAGCATATGCTGCCAAGAATCACAGAAGTTGATCATGTAAGAGGGAAGAACGATTCTATTTAACAGGTTGGTGTTATAGTCATGCTGCTATAGTCTGTCATGGATCCCTTAACAAAACTGATCATCTACAGGACTTTTAAACTATCTTCTTGAAGCTCCCCAGTGTTCCCCTGCATGGCAATCCACTCCTCTCTTGTGGCCTACTGTGTGCTATTTTTTGTGTCCATCATGGTGAATTATACATCCTCAGTTACAAGTCTGTCACTGTCTTGAGGGCAGATTGCCTGCCTTGTTGTTTTTATCCTCAGCCTCGAGTGCATCCTGGGACACAAGCAGGCAATACATTGGAATGAAAGAGAGAATAAATGAGGGGCGCCTGGGTGGCTCTGTGGGTTAAACCTCTGCCTTCGGCTGAGGTCATGATCTCAGGGTCCTGGGATCGAGCCCCACATAGGGCTCTCTGCTCAGCAGGGAGCCTGTTCTCCCCCTCCCCCAGCCTGCCTCTCTGCCTACTTGTGATCTCTCTCTGTCAAATAAATAAATAAATCTTAAAAAAAAAAGAGAGAATAAATGAATATCAGCGAGTATAGTTTTATTTGGGGCCTCTGAAAATACTTTTTTTTCTTTGCTCTCCACCCCAAAATACTTTCTTATTGATGGATATAATAACTGTTATCCTTAAAGTTAACACATATGCCTGTCTTACCGTTCTATCTGGAAAAAAAAATAACCAAAAATGACCAGCGTTCAGGGGTCACTGTCTTTTAAAAAAATATTTATTTACTTATTTTAGAAGATGCAAACATACCCTACCCTAACAATCCAAAGTTGTAAAAAAAAAAAATTAAACAGGTAGAGGGAGACAAATCTCATTTGCAAATAGATTTCAAGCCCCCAAATCTCACAACTGTTTGCCAAACTGTTATTAGTAACCCTGTTGTTCTTTTCTGAAAATATTTGTAATTGAAGTATGATTGACCTACAGAAAAAGCTGTACATAATTAATGTATACTTCTCGATGAATTTGAAGTTCAGCATACACCCATGAAAATGTCCATCGCCTCTAAAAGTTTCCTCTCTCTCTCTTTTAATTATTTTTATTAATATACAATGTATTATTTGCCCCAGGGGTACAGGTCTGTGAATCGCCAGGTTTACACACTTCACAGCACTCACCCTAGCACATACCCTCCCCAATGTCCCTAACCCCGCCACCCTCTCCCTACCTCCCACCCCCCAGCAACCCTCAGTTTGTCTCTTTTTTTGACAAAAACATTTAATATAAGATCTGCCTCTTAAGAAGTTTCAGTTAACAGTTTCATAGATGTTTGATTTTGATTAAGTAATTATTGGCCCCGCCTTGGCCTGAACCCCTTGGGCCATACCTGACCCAGGCACAGCACGATTCCCTATGCAGGCCCTGGTCTGCCCAGCCTCCATCCTTTGCGGTGTCCTCCCCACCTGCCTAGGCCGTTGTCTGTCCCCACTGCATGGGGGCCTGGAGGAGGCTTGCACAACAGGGCTGGCATCCTTTTCTATGAAATGTTGACTTTGTATAAACGTGCCCATGCCCAGCCCAGGTGGCCATGTCCACACCTCGATGCCCGGATGAGCCAGGTTCTGCCTGTGTCACAGCAGAGGGGTCATTTAGGGTTGGGCTCGCCCCAACTCCCTTTTTTTGGTTTCTTTTCTAATAAAGATGGAATAGTTAAAAAAAAAAAAAAAGATACTTTTATCTCTGTGGAAACTACATCACAGTTTACTGAAGCAATAGGAATGCCATGCTGGGCACCTGAGTGTCTGCCTTCGGCTCTGGTCATGGTCTCGGCGTTCTGGGATCAGGCCCCGCATTGGACTCCCTGATCTGCAGGGAGACTGCTTCTCCCTCTCCTTCTGCCTGCTTCTCCCTCTGTTTGTGTTCTCTTTCTCTCTCTGTCAAATAAATAAATAAAATTTAGAAGAAAATGGAATGCCATGCTATTTTTTTCTTAAGTGTATGTGTGTGTATGTTCAAGAAAACAATGGCAATGTATGTGTGTGTGTTTTAAAGAAAACAATGACACAAGATAAAATGCCAAGTAGCACAAAGGGGTATATACTTAAAAATATCCTCCTCCTATCTTCGTTCCCCCATCCTAGGGCCCTTCAAGTGATGCCTTTTCCTGAATATCCTGAGTTTAGACAGAATTCTAAGCATATATAAGAAAGTTGTTGGGGTGCCCCAGTGACTCAGTCAGTTAAGTGTCTGCTTTGGGCTCTGAAGTTTTAGGATTGAGAGTGTTGGGCTCTCTGCTCAGGTGGAGTCTGCTTCTCTTTCTGACCCTCTCCCTATCTTGTGCTTTATCTCTCTCACTCTTTCTCTCTCAAATAAATAAAATCTTTAAAAAAAAAGAAAGAAAGTTGTTTTAGAAATATTACATATGCAATTAACAAAATGAATTGAAAGGGCTTTTATTTGGCAAGTAAGATTATGAAAATTTATCTAAGTCATTACTTTTTTTTTTTTAAGAGGGAGGAGGGGGCAGAGGGAGAGGGAAAGAGAGAGAATCTTAAGCAGGCTCCACGCCCAGTGTAGAGCCTGACGCCCAGTGTAGAGCCTGACTCGGGGCTTGATCTCACAACCCTAACATTATGACTTGAATGGAAATCAAGAGTCAGATGCCCATATGACTGAGTCACCTAGGTGACCTGAGATGATCCTTTTTAATAACATCTGTAAGGACCTTATTTTCAAATAATATCACTTTCATGGGTACTGGAGATTAGGACTTGAACCTATCTTTTTTGGGAACACAATTCAACCCTCTATAAATCCTCATATGTAGAAAAGACACAGATGCTGGGACACCTGGGTGGCTCAGTCAGTTAAGTGTCTGCCTTTGGCTCGGGTCATGATCCTACTGTCCTAGGATTGAATCCCATATCAGGCTCCATGCTCAAGTGGGGAAGTGGGGAACCTGCTTCTCCCTCTGCCTCTGCTGCTCCCCCTGCTTGTGTTTTTTCTCTCTCTCTGAAAATAAATTTCAAAAAATCTTAAAAAATAAAAGGCCATACACAGGTGCCATCTGGTCCTGGGATTCCTGCAGATATCCAAGGGGCTAGGCCAGGTGAAATATACTCTAGACATGAACCAGGTTTCCATCTGGAAGACACTAAAGATGTGAATCCATATTTGGGGTTTCTTTCCCCACTCTCTCTCCTCTTTCCCAAAAAGTATTTATTGAGTGCTTGCTGTATGTCAGTCATAATTCTAGAGTATTTGGGATTTAATTGTAAGTAAAACAAAGTTTCTATTTTTACCAAGCCAATATTCTAGTGGGAAGACAAATTATAAACAAATACAATTTAGTATGTCAGATGATAAGCACTAGGGGGAAAAAACACAAAGGGATAGAGAATGATGCTATTTCAGAGAGGAAGTTCATAAGAAGCCTCTCTGATGAGCAGAGACTTGAATTAGAGAAGGAGCCAGCCATGCAGGGAACCCTGTCAGAGGGAACAAGTGCAAAGGTCTTGTGATCATTTTAAAAATTGTATGTCCATGGGGGCACCCGGATGGCTCATTCGGTTAAGCATCTGCCTTCGGCTCAGGTCATGATCTCAGGGTCCTGGGATTGGGTCCCAGGTCAGGCTTTCTGCTCAGCAGGGAATCTGCTTTCCCCTCTTCCTCTGTGCATGTGTGCTCTTTCTCAAATAAATAAAATCTTAAAAAAACATGAATGTCCACTTTAAGAAGTGGAACTTAACTCCCGTGCCCTTGGGTGTGGGCTAAATTTGAAATAAATAGAATATGGAAGAACTGGTGGCATGTTGCTTCTGCAATTAGGTTTTAAAGAGATTGCAGCTTCTATTCTGGGTGCCCATTTTCTCTCATATCACTCTCCCTAGGGGAAGCCAGATGCCAGGAGAGACGCTTTGTGCTCTCTAGAGAAGCCCATGTGGCAAGGAGCTGAGGAACTGGCCAATGTCTGGCCAGCATCCAGGAAGGAACTGAGGTCCTCAGTCCAAAAATCCATGAGGATCTGTGGCCTGCTAACAGCCCTGTGAGAGAGCAGAGAAGGGGACTGTCCCCTAGCTGAGTCTTCAGATGAGAACGCAGCCACAGCTAGAAGCCTCACTGCTCCGGGAAGGCAATCGGAACCACCCAGCTAAGCCACTCCCAGATTTCTACCCTCAAAAACCACGAGAAATAATAAAGCTTTGTAATTGAGAGCTTCATTATACATGAAGCAATGTATAATTATTTGGGCCCCGAGGCTGCTGCTTGCCTGCCAAGTTGGAGAAACAGCAAGGAACCTAAGGTGGTGAAATAGAGCCAGCAGGAGTGGGCACGGTAGGTAATGAGGTCAGAGAGCAAACGGGGGACCAGATCACGGAGAGTCCCCTGAGCGGCAGGGACGACTCCGGCTGCTAATCTGAAGGAGGAGAGAATCCAGACTACAGACTTATTTTTGTGTTTTGTTTCGTTTTGTTTTTTATTTTTTTTTTTAATTTTTATTTTTTTAAATTAATTTCTTTTCAGTGTAACAGAATTCATTGTTTATGCACCACACCCAGTGCTCCATGCAGACTACAGACTTTTGAGTAGAGGGGTGACATGATAAAAGATGGACCTGATGGGACAGATGTTCGGGGAGTGCGGAATGTGGGAGATCAGTGGGGGGGCTGCTGTCCCAGGAGACTGCATGCAGTTAGCGAGGGGTGGTGATGGTGCTGAGGGCTGACTGGGCTCCAGTAGGCTCTGATGTGGGAGCCCCTCACAGAGGAAAGAATGGCACATTTCTAAAGAGGTGGATCTGTATGTGAGAATTAGGATAATTCCATGAAGCTTCAGGGAAAAAGATGAAGAGATAAAATTGGTTTCCAAAGCACCTGACAGCTCTCTTCTCTGGCCTTTGGGCTTCTTAGAGAGTCTCTTGTCCTCACCTGTTTCTTCATGTTCTTTTTCCTCTTCCCCTTTCTACCTATTAAAATCTCCTCTGAGGGAAGAATCTACGCAACTGGTTCCCAGTGAGGTATAAATAATTGATGAGATAAAAATCAATAGTATCTGTTTATACTAGCAATAAGCGACAAGAAAATATGTAATAGAAGAATAGGCTATCTTTCACACTGGCAACAAAAACTACAAGAGACTCTAGGAATTAAAGACTATACTTTGAGCTCTATAAGGAAAAATTTTAAACTGTGTTAAAGGCCATAAAAGGGGGTGCCTGGCTGGCTCAGACAGTGGAGAGTGTGACCCTTGATCTCAGGGTTGTGAGTTCGAGCCCCACATTGGGTGTTGAGATTACTTAAAAATAAAATCTTTTGTTTTAAAAGGAGGACATAAAAGATCTGAATAAATGGGGAGGTACTCCATGCTCATGAACTGAATAGCTTAATACTATGAAGATTCTCTCCAGGTTAATAGGCATGTACGCTGAGTCTCTTCCTCTCTGGGCTCGGACCGAATTTGGGGCAGACCTGGCTAAACACACCAAGAAGGTTGGAATTGTGGGTAAATATGAGACCTGTTATGGTGCCTCAGGAAAATGGTGAAGAAGACTGAAGTAAGCCAGCACTCCAAGTACACTTGCTCCTTCTGTGGCAAAACCAAGATGAAAAAATGAGCTGCAGGGATCAGATATTGTGTCAGGCGAACGTGATAACCACTACACTACGGAAACATGGATCAGATATTGTGGTTCTCACATGAAAACCATCTCCTGTGGCACCTGGACCTGCCACCTGACAGATGACATCACAGAAAAGTCTGCTACCGGAAGACCGAAGGAGTGGAAAGACCAGTAGAAGCTCCACCATTTGAAACATTGCTAGCCTATAATAAATGGGTTAATTTATGTAACAAAATTACTTTGGCTTGTTGTTAAATTTATTAATTAGATCTTCTAATTTGTGTTGTACTAATTTTGCTTTCTCAAAAGACTTGGAAATTAAAAATCCTTCTAGTTTAAAGAAACAAAACAAAAAACACCAACTCCCCCCAAATTACCCTATTATGTCAATCTTATCAAGTTGGCAGATTTTTGTTTTTGTTTTTTGAGAAATACTGAAAACTTCTAAAATTTGGAAAAACAAGCCCATGATTTAGCTAAGTTTCCTCTGAAAAAGAAAGTCATAGAGCTGATACTTACAGCATACTACTATTGCACGATCATTCAAACATGAAACTGCTTCAAGAACAGACAAAATGGATAATGGAACAGAATAATAGGAGGCTCAGAGACAGAGCTGTGTTTAGAGTAGAACTTGGTCCCCACATGTCAATGTGGGAAAGGATGCAGCTCGATGGGAAAACTGTGGGAAAGGTGTCTACCAGATGGGAGAACTGGCTCTCTATATTGAGAAAAATAAAACTGAATCCCTACCTACTGCATAAACAGATGTTGGTTCCAAAAAGGCTAAAGATCTATTTTCAAAACTATCATGAAGTTAACAGAAAATATATAAATCATTGTGACCTGTGTGTGGGGAAGGACTTCTTCCAATGCAAAAGCACAAAGAGACGAAAACATTTGCCTGACATGAGGTTGCCCCTTCTGCCCCTGCTGCCACCATGGAGTGCAGTGCCTCCCAGGTCACCTGTCCAGACAGTTTTGTCTGGGCCAACTCAGTAGCTTTTCAGAGTGGTGCACTCTGCTGACAGGGAAATTCACTCCTAGAGACTCAGGCAGCCCTTACCAAGCTCTCCTCTGAGACTGTGCAAATGGGATTCCATCTTTGTCACCTGCAGAAAACCTGTCAACACTACCCCTTCCCAGCTACCCAGGCTTGGGGAAATGCTTAGTTCCAAGCTCGGTCTCTAACCAATCCTCCTTTGGACTTACTTGAATCAACCCTCCATGTAGGGCCTCAAGTGCAAAAATTCTTTACTTTTCCCTGGGAGAAAAATAGTAAGGACTCCCAACACACAACACATTAAGCGCATATAATACGATGAGTAATTTAAGGGGGAAAAAAAACCCCTTGATGTGACCTTTCCTTCTGCTCTCCATCATGAACAATGGGTTTTGAAAATTGAGCGAAGTGTTTACTCCATCCAGGTTCCCCATTCATTTATTTAGGGTACCATTCTGATTTCACTTTTTATACTTAATGCATCCTAAGGGCCTTTGGAATTACTCTGAGGTTTGGAAACGAAGAATGCTATGTTTAATGTCTGGCTCCCACAAGTTGCAAGGGCACATATATTAAGTTGTTGGACAAGGAGAACCAAAACCCTGCTTCAGGCATCCCATAACCCCCAGTGCTGGCTGACTGACGAAGAGACAAATGTGGCAGGACGTGGTGCAAATGTGATGTTGTGGGATGCCCCCTGCTTCCTTGAGCATAACAATTATTATCAGGCTGAGCTTTCCCTGGACAATACGGCTGTTCCGTGTTTTGAAGCTAATCATATTTTTGGATAGTTTAAAAATCCTATTTTAACTATCAGAACTATTAGAGCTCATAAAAGTAATTGGCACTACCAGTCAGTTTTGAACATCCTCAAAAATAAGTGATTATTATCGACTCAATGTAGAAATTACAAAAAAAATGCACCCAAATAATAAAAAAGACATGAGATAATTTCCACCAAACTAGGCACTATCGTTAATTCTGTATAAATTAGGAAGCTTTTGATCTCAAGCAACAAGAAGTTTGACTCTGGCTGGCTTTAAAACTAGGGAAGTGTGCTAATTCATATAATAGGAACTCCAAAGATATGGCAGACTCAATAACACCATCAATCACCCAGATTTTTTCTGTCTCTCATCACTGTTGCCCACATGATTCATCAGAAGCCTGGTTCCTCTAGCGTTTCTAATACAGCTCCCCACAGCAATTTTGGCTACATTATTTTGCTCATATCCATTAGATGAGAGAGCAGGTAAAAATCTTGATGGACCAACTTAGTTCATATGCCCCCATCTGGTTCAGTAGCTGTCACCAAAGGGATTGCCCTGTGCTGTTTGGCTCGAACCTTGGTTCCAGAACCAAACTCTAATTTTTCCAAAGCAGGGAGGAGGAATTACTGAAACAGGTTTAGGTTAATCAGAGCACATTCCCTGAGCAAGAATAGAGGGCATAGAGTCATTTTCCCCTGAATCCCCTGGTCTCACTAGTTTCACAGGTCTACAGATGGGGAGGAATAGTGCCTCAGGAGCTGGATTTAATGAGCTGCACAGGAGGTGCCTTGACCACACCTGGCCTGGTTTAGATGTTGAGATTCCAGACTTTCAAGATATTGGATACCTCAAGAAGTTGGGATTATGTCAGGAAGGAGGGGAAAGGGAATGGATGTGGAGTGGGCAACCCAAAGTGACAACTTCAAGGCCTGATCTACAGTAAAGAGGAAGGGCGGCTGGATGTAGTGTGGATCAATGATGGCTGGCGAACACACCAGAAAGGATGCCTGCAGGGGGATCTCAGACAAAGCCCTCCACATGGTATGCTATGAGGTGGGAGTTCAACACTCCCTTGTAAGGAATGATGGGAACAGGGCACATCTGGGTCACTCAGTCAGTTGTGCATCTGATTCTTAGTTTTGGCTCCGGTTATGAACTCAGGTTGTGAGATCAAGCCAGCATGGGGCTCCTTCGTCAGTGCAGAGTCTGCTTGAGATTCTCTCCCTCTCCCTCAGCCCCTTCCCCATGTGCTCTCTCTCTAAAATTAATAAATCTTTTTTTTTGAAGGTTATTTATTTATTCATTTATTTGACAGAGAGAGAGAGAGAAAGATAGATCACAAGTAGGCAGAGAGGCAAGTGGTGGCTTGGGGAAGCAGGCTCCCTGCTGAGCAGAGAGCCTGATTCGGGGCTCGATCCTAGGACCCTGAGATCATGAACTGAGCCGAAGGCAGAGGCTCAACCCACTGAGCACCCAGATACCCCTAAAATTAATAAATCTTAGAAGAAGAAGAAGAAGAAGGAGGAGGAGGAGGAGGAGGAGGAGGAGGGGAAGAAGGGGAAAGAAACAATGGGAACAGGATGCTTAGGCTGGCTCTGAGAAGAAGCAGGAGAGGTGGGGTTAAATGAAGAAACACATACTGTTGCCATATTTACAGAAAGCTGTCAGTGAAGTAGGGAGGGTAGGGAAAAAATACCTATGAATTGTGAACAGCTCCACATTTGTTGATCGCTGCTGACTGGGGAGTAGAAAGGGCTAAATCATCTCATACACGCGCACACACACAATTTTGTGTTATAAGGAACCAGGAAGAACGTTTGCCAGCTGAAAGCACCGGTTTAGTTCCTCCTTCACCCAAGCCTCCTACAAATTGTTCTTCCAGGAATACTTGCCCCATGTCTGGCTCTGTCACTTATTGGCAGTAGGACCTTGGAAACTTGTTTAACCTCTCTGTACTTCATTTTGCTCTTACGTAAAATTAGGATAATAATAGTACCTACCCTTCTAGGGCTGTTGTAGGGCTAAATAAGTTTATATATAAAGCACATAGAAAAGTTTTTGGAACTTAGTAAGCATAGTGTGTGTGTGTGTGTGTGTGTGTGTGTGTACCAACATATGTATGATATGGAAATTTTGAACAGACCGAAACCTGTGAATTGCTATGGACAATGACTCTTTTGTACCTCCCATTTTCTTCCTTTTTGAATGGGAGTGTTTCCAGCCTTTATCCTTTGCCAGTCCCACCACTGTCTGTCAGGTGCATGGGCAAGTGACAGGTTCCACTAGTTTCACAGGTCTACAGATGGGGAGGAATAGTACCTCAGGAGCTGGGTTTAATAAGCTCCACGGGAGGTGCCTTGACCACACCTGGCCTGGTTTAGATGATGAGATTCCAGACTTCCAAGTGATGCTGTAAGGGGATGAGACTTTTGGAGAACTTGAGAACGGGTTGGGTGCATTTTGCTTGTGAGAGAGACATGAATCATTGGGGCCAGAGGGCAGACAAACTCTAGGATGGCCCCCACCGAACAGCCCTATCCTAGTATTCACTCCCCTGTGTAATTCCCTTCCTCTGAGTGTGAGTGGGATGTGTGACTTGTTCTAACCAACAGAACGGGACAGAGATGGTAGAATGTCACTTCTGTACATTAGAAAAGACTAGATAAGACGATAACTTCCATCTTGCCAGCAGACTCTATTGACTCTCTCTTTGCTGACTTTGCTGAAGTGAGCTGTCATATAGGGAGGCAAGGAACTCAGAGTGGCCTCCAGCAGATACCAGCAAGAAGCCAGGCCCCCAGCCTAACAACCTACAGAGAACTGAATCCTGCCAACAGCCATGTGAGCTTGGCAGCATGTCCTCCAATCAAGCCTCAGATAAGACCTCAGCCCCAGCTGACCCTTTGCAGGTTTGTGAAAGGCCCTAACACAGAGGACCCATCTAACATGGGCCTGGATTCCTGATCCACAGAAACTACAGGGTAATAAAGGGGTATTATTTTTTGTCACTAAATTTAGGATGATTCGTTATGCAGCAATAAATTACTATACAAATTAACTTGAAAATTCAGGTTTTTTATAAAGGTAGCATTTCAGTGTAGTGAGGGGATGATTGGATTTTTCAGTAAATAGTGTTGAAACAACTGGATAGCCATCTGGAGAAAGATACAGATGAAACCTAGATCCCACCTCTACAGTAAATTCTGCTGGATCACAAATTTAAAGGCTAAGGGCAAAATAATACATGTTATATAGAAAATATGGGGGGAAAATATCACAATTTCAGGGGAAATACTATCAAATGCTAAACTTTCTAGATGCCAGGAGTGAAAAGGTAACTTCAGCAGAAAAGTAAGAAGAGTTCTGTATGGAATAAACATTGTACATATGGGGAGAAGAAAAATGAACCGGAAAATAATTTTCTCTATATGTAGATTGACAAAGAGCTCAATGAATCAGAACCAATAGTACAATAGAGAATGGGAGAGAACATAGCCCACAGAACAGAAAATACCAGTGCATCTCAAACATGCATAAAGATTCTCAGCCTCACTTATAGTAAGAAACCATATTTGATAATGGTAAGATGCCGTATTTGAACCTATCAAGGGGCAAAGGTAAGAAAGTTAGATGATTCTGTGCTGAGGAATAAGGGAAGCAGAAACACTCATGCATGTGAATATACACTGGTATAAGCTCTATGAAGGACAATTTGACAAATTATCAAAATGTCATAATACAGGGCATCTATATTATGTATTATGGCCCAGTAGGTGGAGAGACTCTTGATGCTGGAGTTGTAAGTTCGATTCCCACGTCAGGCATAGAGATTAGTTAAAAATAAAATCTTAATGGGGTGCCTGGGTGGCTCAGTGGGTTAAAGCCTCTGGCTTCGGCTCAGGTCATGATCTCAGGGTCCTGGGATCGAGCCCCGCATCGGGCTTTCTGCTCAGCGGGGAGCCTGCTTCCTCCTCTCTCTCTCTGCCTGCCTCTCTGCCTACTTGTGATCTCTCTCTGTCAAATAAATAAATAAAATCTTAA
>NC_081569.1:99839000-99840465 GCF_022355385.1 Mustela nigripes
CCACAGCTGCCAAAACGTTGCAGGAAAGAGAGGGAGATTGTTAGGAAAACTGGAGAGGTTTTGTGCCGGCAGGACCGCAGCCAGCTGGTTGGGCCTGCTGGTAACCTGAGCGGGACTGGGAGATTGAAGGGAGGCCTACTCAGGGGCTGGTCCAAGCCCTAGCGAGGCCCATTCACACATCCAGAAGCGCTAGCCGCCATCTGGTGACCATCTCCATTTGTCTGGGAAGGACGGGGTTGAAGCCACTCTAGAAAGCAGATAACATGAGTCTCATCCAGAAGTGTTCGTTTCAAACACTAGGTCACCTTTAATTCACTGGCTTTATTTTGTTAGTTTATTCCCCTCCCCACCTGCTATAGAGCTGTATACAATTTATGGTCAGGTCAATTTGATGTGGTTTTAGAATACAGGTGAGGTTTGGTGGGGTGGAGTCCGGAGTGGACGACTCAGAAAGAATTCCTGAGAGATCTTCAGTGCAAAATGGTGATTTATTAAAGTCCCAGGACAGGACCCCAGGGCGGAAAGAGCTGCTGTCCCATGGTTGTGAGGGGTAGCTGATTATATACTATGGGGTTGGGGGAGGTAAGCAAAAAGGGAAGTTTCCAAAAGAACTTTCATAAGCTAAAGAGGACCTACAAGATACCTGAGGCTTTGTCATGGTCAAGTTAAGGTTTACCCCTCTAGTAAGGCATTAACATGAAAATAGTTGGAAACTTCCTTGAGGAACATTATACTCCGCCCACTTCAAGTGTCTGTTAATGGGCTGAGGGTTATAAGAGCATTTAATTGTATCTACATTTTCTTCTGGAAGCTAGGTTATTGATAGAAATACTTTGTTCTTGTAGATCATGAAGACATTTGTAAACTGAGGAAGACTCATGTCTTGCAGGATTGTGATTTCTGTAAGTTTAACTATTTGTTGTTCCTCTCCTTAGTCTTAGGGCAGCCAGGAGTGCATGAGAAATGTCACATACATAGATCCCATAGAGGGAGGCATTGTGGGGTGTCAGCTTCTGCTTTGTCCTCAGCTTGCCCTCTGTTCCCTCACCAAATTGACATCTATTTTTAAAATGGTAGTGTTCTTTTTCTTTTTCTTAAACTTTGGAACTCTATGCTGGAGACTTTATGTAAAGAAAGAAAGAAAAGAAAGGAAGGAAGGAAGGAAAGAAAATAAAATAAAGAGAAAGAAAAAGAAAAAAAGAGAAAAAGAAAAAAGTGCCAACCTGCCCAGGTTAATTTAACAGAGATGAGTAGGAGTTGGGGAATGGAAAAGCCCTGCCCATTCACCTCCACCTTCATTTCTTCAAAAAAAAAAAAAAATTAAAAACGTTTTTCCTTTCTTTTTCCTTTCCTTTTCTTTCTTTCTTTCTTTCTTTCTTTCTTTCTTTCTTTCTTTCTTTCTTTCTTTCTTTCTTCTTCTTCTTCTTCTTCCTCCTCCTCCTCCTCCTCCTCCTTCTTCTTCTTC